>NW_025728367.1:0-39270 GCF_021461385.2 Schistocerca piceifrons | reverse complement strand
TTAACCTGAAGTGAAGCATCGGAACCTAAAACTAGACTCACAGGAGAGGTTCATATCATAGAAAGTTAGAATGTCAGTCCACTTGTACTTATGTCGGCATTGTGCCTTTTGTTCTAAATTCGGATGCAATTTCTGTGTTTCATCGTCAATAAGAAGGTCCAAGGGACACAGTTAACCTCAAGTGAAACCTCGGGATCTACAACTGGACTCACAGGAGAGGTTGAAATCATAGAAAGTTAGAGTGTCAGTCCACTTCTACTTAAGTCGACATTGTGCTTTTGTATTAAATTTCGATGCAATTTCTGTGTTTCATCGTCAATAAGAGGTGCAAGGTACACAGTAAACCTGAGTGAAGCATCGGAATCTAAAACTGGACTCACAGGAAAGGTTCAATTTATAGAAACTGAGGGTGTCAGTCCTCTTGTACTTAAGTCGGCATTGTGCCATTTGTATTAAATTCGGATGCAATTTCCGTGTTCATCGTCAATAAGAAGGTCCAAGGGATACAGTTAACCTGAAGTGAAGCATCGGAACCTAAAACTGGACTCACAGGAGAGTTTCATATCATAGAAAGTTAGAATGTCAGTCCACTTGTACATATGTCGGCATTGTGCCTTTTGTTCTAAATTCGGATGCAATTTCTGTGTTTTCATCGTCAATAAGAAGGTCAAAGGGATACAGTTAACCTGAAGTGAAGCATCGGAACCTAAAACTGGACTCACAGGAGAGGTTCATATCATAGAAAGTTAGAATGTCAGTCCACTTGTAAATATGTCGGCATTGTGCCTTTTGTTCTAAATTCGGATGCAATTTCTGTGTTTCATCGTCAATAAGAAGGTCCAAGGGATACAGTAAACCTGAAGTGAAGCATCGGACTCTAAAACTGGACTCACAGGAGAGGTTCAAATCATAGAAAGTGAGAGTGTCAGTCCTCTTGTACTTAAGTCGGCATTGTGCCCTTTGAATTTAATTCCGATGCAATTTCTGTGTTTTATCGTCAATAAGAACGTCCAAGGGATACAGTAAACATGAAGTGAAGCAACGGAATCTAAAACTGGATTCACAGGAGAGGTTCAAATCATAGAAAGTGAGAGTGTCAGTCCTCTTTTACTTAAGTCGGAATTGTGCCTTTTGAATTTAATTCCGATGCAATTTCTGTGTGTCATCCTCAATAAGAAGGTGAAAGGGATACAGTAAACCTGAAGTGAAGCATCGGAATCTAAAACTGGACTCACAGGAAAGATTCAAATCATAGGTAGTTAGAGTGTCAGTCCTCTTGTACTTAAGTCAGTATTGTGCTCTTGTATTAAATTCGGATGCAATTTCTGTGTCTCATCGTCAATAAGAAAGTCCAAGGGACACAGTAATCCTCAAGTGAAACATTGGAATCTAAAACTGGACTCACAGGAGAGGTTCAAATCATAGAAACTGAGAGTGTCATTCCTCTTGTACTTAAGTCGCATTGTGCCTTTTGAATTTAATTCCGATGCAATTTCTTTGTTTCATCGTCATTAAGAAGGTGCAAGGTATACAGTAAACTGAAGTGAAGCATCGGAATCTAAAACTGGAGTCACATTAGAGGTTCGAATCATGGAAAGTGAGAGTGTCAGTCCTCTTTTACTGGAGTCGGCATTGTGCCTTTAGTATTAAATTCCGATGCAATTTCAGTGTCTCATCGTCAATAAGAGGGTGCAAGGTATACAGTAAACCTGAAGTGAAGCATCGGAATATAAACTGGACTCATAGGAGACGTTCAAATCAAAGAAAGTGTGAGTGTCACTCCTCTTGTACTTAAGTCGGCATTGTGCCATTTGTATTAAATTCGGACGCAATTTCTGTGTTTCATCGTCAATAAGAAGGTCCAAGGGATACAGAAAACCTGAAGTGAAGCATCGGAATCTAAAACTGCATTCACAGAAGAGGTTCAAATCAAGGAAGTGAGAGTGTCAGTCCTCTTGTACTTAAGTCGGCATTGTGCCTTTTGAATTTAATTCCGATGCAATTTCTGTGTTTTATCGTCAACAAGAACGTCCAAGGGATACAGCAAACCTGAAGTGAAGCCAACGGATTCTAAAACTGACTCACAGGAGAGGTTCAAATCATAGAATGTTAGAGTGTCAGTTCTCTTTTACTTAAGTCGGAATTGTGCCTTTTTAATTTAATTCCGATGCAATTTCTGCGTGTCATCGTCAATAAGAAGGTCAAAGGGAGACAGTAAACCTGAAGTGCAGCATCGGAATCTAAAACTCGACTCACAGGAGAGGTTCAAATCATACAAATTTAGAGTGTCAGTCCTGTTTTACTTAAGTCAGCATTGTGCCATTTGTATTAAATTCGGATGCAATTTCTGTGTTTCATCGTCAATAAGAAGGTGCAAGGTATACAGTAAACCTGAAGTGAAGCATCGGAATCTAAACTGGACTCACATCAGAGGTTCAAATCATAGAAAGTGAGAGTGTCAGTCCTCTTGTACTTAAGTCGGCATTGTGCCATTTGTATTAAATTCGGATGCAATTTCTGTGTTTCATCGTCAATAAGAAGGTCCAAGGGATACAGTTAACCTGAAGTGAAGCATCGGAACCTAAAACTAGACTCACAGAGAGGTTCATATCATAGAAAGTTAGAATGTCAGGTCCACTTGTACTTATGTCGGCATTGTGCCTTTTGTTCTAAATTCGGATGCAATTTCTGTGTTTCATCGTCAATAAGAAGGTCCAAGGGACACAGTAAACCACAAGTGAAACCTCGGGATCTACAACTGGACTCACAGGAGAGGTTGAAATCATAGAAAGTTAGAGTGTCAGTCCACTTCTACTTAAGTCGACATTGTGCTTTTGTATTAAATTTTCGATGCAATTTCTGTGTTTCATCGTCAATAAGAAGGTGCAAGGTACACAGAAAACCTGAAGTGAAGCATCGGAATCTAAAACTGGACTCACAGGAAAGGTTCAATTTATAGAAACTGAGGGTGTCAGTCCTCTTGTACTTAAGTCGGCATTGTGCCATTTGTATTAAATTCGGATGCAATTTCTGTGTTTCATCGTCAATAAGAAGGTCCAAGGGATACAGTTAACCTGAAGTGAAGCATCGGAACCTAAAACTGGACTCACAGGAGAGGTTCATATCATAGAAAGTTAGAATGTCAGTCCACTTGTACATATGTCGGCATTGTGCCTTTGTTCTAAATTCGGATGCAATTTCTGTGTTTCATCGTCAATAAGAAGGTCCAAGGGATACAGTTAACCTGAGTGAAGCATCGGAACCTAAAACTGGACTCACAGGAGAGGTTCATATCATAGAAAAGTTAGAATGTCAGTCCACTTGTACATATGTCGGCATTGTGCCTTTGTTCTAAATTCGGATGCAATTTCTGTGTTTCATCGTCAATAAGAAGGTCCAAGGGATACAGTAAACCCGAAGTGAAGCATCGGAATCTAAAACTGGACTCACTGGAGAGGTTCAAATCATAGAGAGTTAGAGTGTCACTCCTCTTGTACTTAAGTCGGTATTGTAAATTTTGTATTAAATTCGGATGTAATATCTGTGTTTCATCGTCAATAAGAAGGTGCAATGTATACAGTAGACCTGAAGTGAAGCATCGGAATCTAAAACTGGACTCACAGGAGAGGTTCAAATCATAGAAAGGTAGAGTGTCATTCCTCTTGTACTTAAGTCGCATTGTGCCTTTTGAATTAATTCCGATTTAATTTCTTTGTTTCATCGGTCAATAAGAAGGTGCAAAGGTATACAGTAAACCTGAAGTCAAGCATCGGAATCTAAAACTGGACTCACAGGAGAGGTTCAAATCAAAGAAAGTGAGAGTGTCAGTCCTCTTTTACTTAAGTCGGCATTGTGCCTTTTGTATTAAATTCCGATGCAATTTCAGTGTCTCATCGTCAATAAGAAGGTGCAAGGTATACAGTAAACCTGAAGTGAAGCATCCAAATCTAAAACTGGACTCACAGGAGAGGTTCAAATCAAAGAAAGTGAGAGTGTCTGTCCTCTTGTACTTAAGTCGGCATTGTGCCATTTGTATTAAATTCGGATGCAATTTCTGTGTTTCATCGTCAATAAGAAGGTCCAAGGGATACAGTTAACCTGAAGTGAAACATCGGAACCTAAAACTGGACTCACAGGAGAGGTTCATATCATAGAAAGTTAGAATGTAAGTCCACTTGTACATATGTCGGCATTGTGCCTTTTGTTCTAAATTTGGATGCAATTTCTGTGTTTCATCGTCAATAAGAAGGTCCAAGGGACACAGTAAACCTTAAGTGAAACATCGGGATCTACAACTGGACTCACAGGAGAGGTTCAAATCATAAAAAGTTAGAGTGTCAGTCCACTTTTACTTAAGTCGACATTGTGCCTTTTGTATTAAATTTCGATGCAATTTCTGTGTTTCATCGTCATTAAGAAGGTCCAAGGAATACAGTAAACCTGAAGTGAAACATCAGAATCTAAATCTGGACTCACAGGAGAGGTTCAAATCAAAGAAAGTGAGAGTGTCTGTCCTCTTGTACTTAAGTCGGCATTGTGCCATTTGTATTAAAATTCGGATGCAATTTCTGTGTTTCATCGTCAATATGAAGGTCCAAGGGATACAGTTAACCTGAAGTGAAGCAACGGAACCTAAAACTGGACTCACAGGAGAGGTTCATATCATAGAAAGTTAGAATGTCAGTCCACTTGTACTTATGTCGGCATTGTGCCTTTTGTTCTACATTCGGATGCAATTTTCTGTGTTTCATCGTCAATATGAAAGTCCAAGGGATACAGTATACCTGAAGTGAAGCATCAGAATCTCAAACTGGACTCACAGGAAAGATTCAAATCATAGATAGTTAGAGTGTCAGTCCTCTTGTACTTAAGTCGGCATTGTGCCTTTTGTATGAAATTCGGGTGCAATTTCGGTGTTTCACCGTCAATAAGAAAGTCCTAGGGATACAGTAAAACTGAAGTGAAGCATCGGAATCTAAAACTGGACTCACAGGAGAGGTTCAAATCATAGAAAGGTAGAGTGTCATTCCTCTTGTACTTAAGTCATTGTGCCTTTCAATTTAGTTCCGATGCAATTTCTCTTTGTTTCATCGTCAATAGGAAGGTCGAAGGGAGACAGTAAACCTGAAGTGAAGCATCGGAATCTGAAACTGGACTCACACGAGTGGTTCAAATAATAGAAACCGAGAGTGTCAGTCCTCTTGTACTTAAGTCGACATCGTGCCATTTGTATTAAATTGGGATGCAATTTCTGTCTTTCATCTTCTATAAGAAGGTCCAATCTATACAGTAAACCTGAAGTGAGGCATCGGAATCTAAACTGGACTCACAGGAGAGGTTCAAATCATAGAAAGTTAGAGTGTCACTCCTATTGTACTTAAGTCGGTATTGTGCCCTTTGTATTAAATTCGGATGCAATTTCTGTGGTTCATCGTCAATAAGAATGTCCAAGGGATACAGTAAACCTGAATTAAAGCATCGGAATCTAAAACTGGATGCACAGGAGAGGTTCAAATCATAGAAAGTTAGAATGTCAGTCCTCTTGTACTTAAGTCGGCATTGTGCGTTTTGACTTTAATTCCGATGCAATTTCTGTGTTTCATCGTCAATAAGAAGGTGCAAGGTATACAGTAAACCTGAAGTGAAGCATCGGAATCTAAAACTGGACTCACAGGAGAGGATCAAATCATAGAAAGTGGGAGTGTCAGTCCTCTTGTACTTACGTCGGCATTGTGCCTATTGTATTGAATACCGATGCAATTTCTGTGTTTCATCGTCAATAAGAAGGTCCAAAGGATACAGAAAACCTGAAGTGAAGCATCGGAATCTAAAACTGGATTTACAGGAGAGCTTCAAATCAAAGAAAGTGAGAGTGTCAGTCCTCTTGTACTTAAGTCGGCATTGTGCCTTTTGAATTTAATTCCGATGCAATTTCGTGTTTTATCGTCAATAAGAACGCCCAAGGGATACAGTAAACCTGAAGTGAAGCAACGGAATCTAAAACTGGACTCACAGGAGAGCTTCAAATCAAAGAAAGTGAGAGTGTCAGTCCTGTTGTACTTAAGTCGACATCGTGCCATTTGTATTAAATTGGGATGCAATTTCTGTGTTTCATCTTCATAAGAAGGTCCAATCTATACAGTAAACCTGAAGTGAAGCATCGGAATCTAAAACTGGACTCACAGGATTGGTTCAAATCATACAAAGTTAGAGAGTCAGTCCTCTTTTACTTAAGTCAGCATTGTGTCTTTTGCATTAAATTCCGATGCAATTTCTGTGTTTCATCGTCATTAAGAAGGTGCAAGGTATACAGTAAACCAAAGTGAAGCATCAGAATCTAAAACTGGACTCACATCAGAGGTTCAAATCATAGAAAGTGAGAGTGTCAGTCCTCTTGTACTTATGTCGGCATTGTGCCATTTGTATTAAATTCGAATGCAATTTCTGTGTTTCATCGTCAATAAGAAGGTCCAAGGGATACAGTTAACCTGAAGTGAAGCATCGGAACCTAAAACTAGACTCACAGGAGAGGTTCATATCATAGAAAGTTAGAATGTCAGTCCACTTGTACTTATGTCGGCATTGTGCCTTTTGTTCTAAATTCGGATGCAATTTCTGTGTTTCATCGTCAATAAGAAGGTCCAAGGGACACAGTAAACCTCAAGTGAAACCTCGGGATCTACAACTGGACTCACAGGAGAGGTTGAAATCATAGAAAGTTAGAGTGTCAGTCCACTTCTACTTAAGTCGACATTGTGCTTTTGTATTAAATTTCGATGCAATTTCTGTGTTTCATCGTCAATAAGAAGGTGCAAGGTACACAGTAAACCTGAAGTGAAGCATCGGAATCTAAAACTGGACTCACAGGAAAGGTTCAATTATAGAAACTGAGGGTGTCAGTCCTCTTGTACTTAAGTCGGCATTGTGCCATTTGTATTAAATTCGGATGCATTTTCCGTGTTTCATCGTCAATAAGAAGGTCCAAGGGATACAGTTAACCTGAAGTGAAGCATCGGAACCTAAAACTGGACTCACAGGAGAGGTTCATATCATAGAAAGTTAGAATGTCAGTCCACTTGTACATATGTCGGCATTGTGCCTTTTGTTCTAAATTCGGATGCAATTTCTGTGTTTCATCGTCAATAAGAAGGTCAAAGGGATACAGTTAACCTGAAGTGAAGCATCGGAACCTAAAACTGACTCACAGGAGAGGTTCATATCATAGAAAGTTAGAATGTCAGTCCACTTGTAAATATGTCGGCATTGTGCCTTTTGTTCTAAATTCGGATGCAATTTCTGTGTTTCATCGTCAATAAGAAGGTCCAAGGGATACAGTAAACCTGAAGTGAAGCATCGGACTCTAAAACTGGACTCACAGGAGAGGTTCAAATCATAGAAAGTGAGAGTGTCAGTCCTCTTGTACTTAAGTCGGCATTGTGCCCTTTGAATTTAATTCCGATGCAATTTCTGTGTTTTATCGTCAATAAGAACGTCCAAGGGATACAGTAAACATGAAGTGAAGCAACGGAATCTAAAACTGGATTCACAGGAGAGGTTCAAATCATAGAAAGTGAGAGTGACAGTCCTCTTTTACTTAAGTCGGAATTGTGCCTTTTGAATTTAATTCCGATGCAATTTCTGTGTGTCATCCTCAATAAGAAGGTGAAAGGGATACAGTAAACCTGAAGTGAAGCATCGGAATCTAAAACTGGACTCACAGGAAAGATTCAAATCATAGGTAGTTAGAGTGTCAGTCCTCTTGTACTTAAGTCAGTATTGTGCCTCTTGTATTAAATTCGGATGCAATTTCTGTGTCTCATCGTCAATAAGAAAGTCCAAGGGACACAGTAATCCTCAAGTGAAACATTGGAATCTAAAACTGGACTCACAGGAGAGGTTCAAATCATAGAAACTGAGAGTGTCATTCCTCTTGTACTTAAGTCGCATTGTGCCTTTTGAATTTAATTCCGATGCAATTTCTTTGTTTCATCGTCAATAAGAAGGTGCAAGGTATACAGTAAACCTGAAGTGAAGCATCGGAATCTAAAACTGGAGTCACATTAGAGGTTCGAATCATGGAAAGTGAGAGTGTCAGTCCTCTTTTACTGGAGTCGGCATTGTGCCTTTAGTATTAAATTCCGATGCAATTTCTGTGTCTCATCGTCAATAAGAGGGTGCAAGGTATACAGTAAACCTGAAGTGAAGCATCGGAATATAAACTGGACTCATAGGAGACGTTCAAATCAAAGAAAGTGTGAGTGTCACTCCTCTTGTACTTAAGTCGGCATTGTGCCATTTGTATTAAATTCGGACGCAATTTCTGTGTTTCATCGTCAATAAGAAGGTCCAAGGGATACAGAAAACCTGAAGTGAAGCATCGGAATCTAAAACTGCATTCACAGAAGAGGTTCAAATCAAAGGAAGTGAGAGTGTCAGTCCTCTTGTACTTAAGTCGGCATTGTGCCTTTTGAATTTAATTCCGATGCAATTTCTGTGTTTTATCGTCAACAAGAACGTCCAAGGGATACAGCAAACCTGAAGTGAAGCAACGGATTCTAAAACTGGACTCACAGGAGAGGTTCAAATCATAGAATGTTAGAGTGTCAGTTCTCTTTTACTTAAGTCGGAATTGTGCCTTTTTAATTTAATTCCGATGCAATTTCTGCGTGTCATCGTCAATAAGAAGGTCAAAGGGAGACAGTAAACCTGAAGTGCAGCATCGGAATCTAAAACTCGACTCACAGGAGAGGTTCAAATCATACAAATTTAGAGTGTCAGTCCTGTTTTACTTAAGTCAGCATTGTGCCATTTGTATTAAATTCGGATGCAATTTCTGTGTTTCATCGTCAATAAGAAGGTGCAAGGTATACAGTAAACCTGAAGTGAAGCATCGGAATCTAAAACTGGACTCACATCAGAGGTTCAAATCATAGAAAGTGAGAGTGTCAGTCCTCTTGTACTTAAGTCGGCATTGTGCCATTTGTATTAAATTCGGATGCAATTTCTGTGTTTCATCGTCAATAAGAAGGTCCAAGGGATACAGTTAACCTGAAGTGAAGCATCGGAACCTAAAACTAGACTCACAGGAGAGGTTCATATCATAGAAAGTTAGAATGTCAGTCCACTTGTACTTATGTCGGCATTGTGCCTTTTGTTCTAAATTCGGATGCAATTTCTGTGTTTCATCGTCAATAAGAAGGTCCAAGGGACACAGTAAACCTCAAGTGAAACCTCGGGATCTACAACTGGACTCACAGGAGAGGTTGAAATCATAGAAAGTTAGAGTGTCAGTCCACTTCTACTTAAGTCGACATTGTGCTTTTGTATTAAATTTCGATGCAATTTCTGTGTTTCATCGTCAATAAGAAGGTGCAAGGTACACAGTAAACCTGAAGTGAAGCATCGGAATCTAAAACTGGACTCACAGGAAAGGTTCAATTTATAGAAACTGAGGGTGTCAGTCCTCTTGTACTTAAGTCGGCATTGTGCCATTTGTATTAAATTCGGATGCAATTTCTGTGTTTCATCGTCAATAAGAAGGTCCAAGGGATACAGTTAACCTGAAGTGAAGCATCGGAACCTAAAACTGGACTCACAGGAGAGGTTCATATCATAGAAAGTTAGAATGTCAGTCCACTTGTACATATGTCGGCATTGTGCCTTTTGTTCTAAATTCGGATGCAATTTCTGTGTTTCATCGTCAATAAGAAGGTCCAAGGGATACAGTTAACCTGAAGTGAAGCATCGGAACCTAAAACTGGACTCACAGGAGAGGTTCATATCATAGAAAGTTAGAATGTCAGTCCACTTGTACATATGTCGGCATTGTGCCTTTTGTTCTAAATTCGGATGCAATTTCTGTGTTTCATCGTCAATAAGAAGGTCCAAGGGATACAGTAAACCCGAAGTGAAGCATCGGAATCTAAAACTGGACTCACTGGAGAGGTTCAAATCATAGAGAGTTAGAGTGTCACTCCTCTTGTACTTAAGTCGGTATTGTAAATTTTGTATTAAATTCGGATGTAATATCTGTGTTTCATCGTCAATAAGAAGGTGCAATGTATACAGTAGACCTGAAGTGAAGCATCGGAATCTAAAACTGGACTCACAGGAGAGGTTCAAATCATAGAAAGGTAGAGTGTCATTCCTCTTGTACTTAAGTCGCATTGTGCCTTTTGAATTTAATTCCGATTTAATTTCTTTGTTTCATCGTCAATAAGAAGGTGCAAGGTATACAGTAAACCTGAAGTCAAGCATCGGAATCTAAAACTGGACTCACAGGAGAGGTTCAAATCAAAGAAAGTGAGAGTGTCAGTCCTCTTTTACTTAAGTCGGCATTGTGCCTTTTGTATTAAATTCCGATGCAATTTCAGTGTCTCATCGTCAATAAGAAGGTGCAAGGTATACAGTAAACCTGAAGTGAAGCATCCAAATCTAAAACTGGACTCACAGGAGAGGTTCAAATCAAAGAAAGTGAGAGTGTCTGTCCTCTTGTACTTAAGTCGGCATTGTGCCATTTGTATTAAATTCGGATGCAATTTCTGTGTTTCATCGTCAATAAGAAGGTCCAAGGGATACAGTTAACCTGAAGTGAAACATCGGAACCTAAAACTGGACTCACAGGAGAGGTTCATATCATAGAAAGTTAGAATGTAAGTCCACTTGTACATATGTCGGCATTGTGCCTTTTGTTCTAAATTTGGATGCAATTTCTGTGTTTCATCGTCAATAAGAAGGTCCAAGGGACACAGTAAACCTTAAGTGAAACATCGGGATCTACAACTGGACTCACAGGAGAGGTTCAAATCATAAAAAGTTAGAGTGTCAGTCCACTTTTACTTAAGTCGACATTGTGCCTTTTGTATTAAATTTCGATGCAATTTCTGTGTTTCATCGTCATTAAGAAGGTCCAAGGAATACAGTAAACCTGAAGTGAAACATCAGAATCTAAATCTGGACTCACAGGAGAGGTTCAAATCATAGAAAGTTAGAGTGTCACTCCTCTTGTACTTGAGTCGGTATTGTGCCTTTTATATTGAATTCGGATGCAATTTCGGTGTTTCATCGTCAATAACAAGGTCCAAGGAATATAGTAAACCTGAAGTGAAGCAACGGAATCTAAAACTGGACTCACAGGGGAAGTTAAAATCATAGAAAGTTAGAGTGTCAGTCCTCTTGTACTTAAGTCGGCATTGTGCCTATTGTATTAAATTCGGATGCAATTTCTGTGTTTCACCGTCAATAAGAAAGTCCAAGGGATACAGTAAACCTGAAGCGAAGCATCGGAATCTAAAACTGGACTCACAGGAGAGGTTCAAATCATAGAGAGTTAGAGTGTCACTCCTCTTGTACTTAAGTCGGAGTTGTAAATTTTGTATTAAATTCGGATGCAATATCTGTGTTTCATCGTCAATAAGAAGGTGCAATGTATACAGTAGAACTGAAGTGAAGCATCGGAATCTAAAACAGGACTCACAGGAGAGGTTCAAATCATAGAAAGGTAGAGTGTCATTCCTCTTGTACTTAAGTTGCATAGTGCCTTTTGAATTTAATTCCGATCCAATTTCTTTGTTTCATCGTCAATAAGAAGGTGCAAGGTATACAGCAAATCCGAAGTGAAGCATCGGAATCTAAAACTGGACTCACAGGAGAGGTTCAAATCAAAGAAAGTGAGAGTGTCAGTCCTCTTGCACTTAAGTTGGCATTGTGCCTTTTGAATTTAATTCCGATGCAATTTCTGTGTTTTATCGTCAATAAGAACGTCCAAGGGATACAGTAAACCTGAAGTGAAGCAACGGATTCTAAAACTGGACTCACAGGAGAGGTTCTAATCATAGGAAGTGAGAGTGTCAGTCCTCTTGTACTTAAGTCGGCATTGTGCAATTTGTATTAAATTCGGATGCAATTTCTGTGTTTCATAGTCAATAAGAAGGTCCAAGGGATACAGTTAACCTGAAGTGAAGCATCGGAACCTAAAACTGGACTCACAGGAGAGGTTCATATCATAGAAAGTTAGAATGTCAGTCCACTTGTACATATGTCGGCATTGTGCCTTTTGTTCTAAATTCGGATGCAATTTCTGTGTTTCATCGTCAATAAGAAGGTCCAAGGGGTACAGTAAACCTGAAGTGAAGCATCGGAATCTAATACTGGACTCACAGGAGAGGTTCAAATCATAGAGAGTTAGAATGTCACTCCTCATGTACTTAAGTCGGTATTGTAAATTTTGTATCAAATTCGGATGTAATATCTGTGTTTCATCGTCAATAAGAAGAAGCAATGTATACAGTAGATCTGAAGTGAAGCATCGGAATCTAAAACTGGACTTACAGGAGAGGTTCATATCAAAGAAAGGTAGAGTGTCATTCCTCTTGTACTTAAGTCGCATTGTGCCTTTTGAATTTAATTCCGATGCAATTTCTTTGTTTCATCGTCAATAAGAAGGTGCAAGGTATACAGTAAACCCGAAGTGAAGCATCGGAATCTAAAACTGGACTCACAGGAGAGGTTCAAATCAAAGAACTTGAGAATGTTAGTCCTCTTGTACTTAAGTCGGAATTGTGCCTTTTTAATTTAATTCCGATGCAATTTCTGTGTGTCATCGTCAATAAGAAAGTCAAAGGGAGACAGTAAACCTGAAGTGCAGCATCGGAATCAAAAACTGGACTCACAGGAGAGGTTCAAATCATACAAAGTTAGAGTGTCAGTCCTCTTTTACTTAAGTCAGCATTGTGCCTTTTGTATTAAATTCCGATGCAATTTCTAAGTTTCATCGTCAATAAGAAGGTGCAAGGTATACAGTAAACCTGAAGTGAAGCATCGGAATCTAAAACTGGACTCACATCAGAGGTTCAAATCATAGAAAGTGAGAGTGTCAGTCCTCTTGTACTTAAGTCGGCATTGTGCCATTTGTATTAAATTCGGATGCAATTTCTGTGTTTCATCGTCAATAAGAAGGTCCAAGGGATACAGTTAACCTGAAGTGAAGCATCGGAACCTAAAACTGGAGTCACAGGAGAGGTTCATATCATAGAAAGTTAGAATGTCAGTCCACTTGTACTTATGTCGGCATTGCGCCTTTTGTTCTAAATTCGGATGCAATTTCTGTGTTTCATCGTCAATGAGAAGGTCCAAGGGATACAGTATACCTGAAGTGAAGCATCGGAATCTAAAACTGGACTCGCAGGAAAGATTCAAATCATAGATAGTTAGAGTGTCAGTCCTCCTGTACTTAAGTCAATATTGTGCCTCTTATATTAAATTCGGATGCTATTTCTGTGTTTCACCGTCTATAAGAAGGTCCAAGGGACACAGTAAACCTTAAGTGAAACATCGGGATCTACAACTAGACTCAGAGGAGAGGTTCAGATCATAGAAAGTTAGAGTGTCAGTCCACTTTTACTTATGTCGGCATTGTGCCATTTGTATTAAATTCGGATGCAATTTCTGTGTTTCATCGTCAATAAGAAGGTCCAAGGGATACAGTAGACATGAAGTGAAGCATCGGAATCTAAAACTGGGCTCACAGGAGAGGTTCAAATCATAGAAAGTTAGTCATTCCTCTTGTACTTGAGTCGGCATTGTGCCTTTTGCATTAAATTCCGATGCTATTTCAGTGTCTCATCGTCATTAAGAAGGTCCAAGGAATACAGTAAACCTGAAGTGAAACATCAGAATCTAAATCTGGACTCACAGGAGAGGTTCAAATCATAGAAAGTTAGAGTGTCACTCCTCTTGTACTTGAGTCGGTATTGTGCCTTTTATATTGAATTCGGATGCAATTTCGGTGTTTCATCGTCAATAACAAGGTCCAAGGAATATAGTAAACCTGAAGTGAAGCAACGGAATCTAAAACTGGACTCACAGGGGACGTTAAAATCATAGAAAGTTAGAGTGTCAGTCCTCTTGTACTTAAGTCGGCATTGTGCCTATTGTATTAAATTCGGATGCAATTTCTGTGTTTCACCGTCAATAAGAAAGTCCAAGGGATACAGTAAACCTGAAGCGAAGCATCGGAATCTAAAACTGGACTCACAGGAGAGGTTCAAATCATAGAGAGTTAGAGTGTCACTCCTCTTGTACTTAAGTCGGAATTGTAAATTTTGTATTAAATTCGGATGCAATATCTGTGTTTCATCGTCAATAAGAAGGTGCAATGTATACAGTAGAACTGAAGTGAAGCATCGGAATCTAAAACAGGACTCACAGGAGAGGTTCAAATCATAGAAAGGTAGAGTGTCATTCCTCTTGTACTTAAGTTGCATAGTGCCTTTTGAATTTAATTCCGATCCAATTTCTTTGTTTCATCGTCAATAAGAAGGTGCAAGGTATACAGTAAACCCGAAGTGAAGCATCGGAATCTAAAACTGGACTCACAGGAGAGGTTCAAATCAAAGAAAGTGAGAGTGTCAGTCCTCTTGCACTTAAGTCGGCATTGTGCCTTTTGAATTTAATTCCGATGCAATTTCTGTGTTTTATCGTCAATAAGAACGTCCAAGGGATACAGTAAACCTGAAGTGAAGCAACGGATTCTAAAACTGGACTCACAGGAGAGGTTCTAATCATAGGAAGTGAGAGTGTCAGTCCTCTTGTACTTAAGTCGGCATTGTGCCATTTGTATTAAATTCGGATGCAATTTCTGTGTTTCATAGTCAATAAGAAGGTCCAAGGGATACAGTTAACCTGAAGTGAAGCATCGGAACCTAAAACTGGACTCACAGGAGAGGTTCATATCATAGAAAGTTAGAATGTCAGTCCACTTGTACATATGTCGGCATTGTGCCTTTTGTTCTAAATTCGGATGCAATTTCTGTGTTTCATCGTCAATAAGAAGGTGCAATGTATACAGTAGATCTGAAGTGAAGCATCGGAATCTAAAACTGGACTTACAGGAGAGGTTCAAATCATAGAAAGGTAGAGTGTCATTCCTCTTGTACTTAAGTCGCATTGTGCCTTTTGAATTTAATTCCGATGCAATTTCTTTGTTTCATCGTCAATAAGAAGGTGCAAGGTATACAGTAAACCCGAAGTGAAGCATCGGAATCTAAAACTGGACTCACAGGAGAGGTTCAAATCAAAGAACTTGAGAATGTCAGTCCTCTTGTACTTAAGTCGGAATTGTGCCTTTTTAATTTAATTCCGATGCAATTTCTGTGTGTCATCGTCAATAAGAAAGTCAAAGGGAGACAGTAAACCTGAAGTGCAGCATCGGAATCAAAAACTGGACTCACAGGAGAGGTTCAAATCATACAAAGTTAGAGTGTCAGTCCTCTTTTACTTAAGTCAGCATTGTGCCTTTTGTATTAAATTCCGATGCAATTTCTGTGTTTCATCGACAATAAGAAGGTGCAAGGTATACAGTAAACCTGAAGTGAAGCATCGGAATCTAAAACTGGACTCACATCAGAGGTTCAAATCATAGAAAGTGAGAGTGTCAGTCCTCTTGTACTTAAGTCGGCATTGTGCCATTTGTATTAAATTCGGATGCAATTTCTGTGTTTCATCGTCAATAAGAAGGTCCAAGGGATACAGTTAACCTGAAGTGAAGCATCGGAACCTAAAACTGGAGTCACAGGAGAGGTTCATATCATAGAAAGTTAGAATGTCAGTCCACTTGTACTTATGTCGGCATTGCGCCTTTTGTTCTAAATTCGGTTGCCATTTCTGTGTTTCATCGTCAATGAGAAGGTCCAAGGGATACAGTATACCTGAAGTGAAGCATCGGAAACTAAAACTGGACTCGCAGGAAAGATTCAAATCATAGATAGTTAGAGTGTCAGTCCTCCTGTACTTAAGTCAATATTGTGCCTCTTATATTAAATTCGGATGCTATTTCTGTGTTTCACCGTCTATAAGAAGGTCCAAGGGACACAGTAAACCTTAAGTGAAACATCGGGATCTACAACTAGACTCAGAGGAGAGGTTCAAATCATAGAAAGTTAGAGTGTCAGTCCACTTTTACTTATGTCAACATTGTGCCTTTTGTATTAAATTTCGATGCAATTTCTGTGTTTCATCGTCAATAAGAAGTGCAAGGTACACAGTAAACCTGAAGTGAAGCATCGGAATCTAAAACTGGGCTCACAGGAGAGGTTCAAATCATAGAAACTGAGGGTGTCAGTCCTCTTGTACTTAAGTCGGCATTGTGCCATTTGTATTAAATTCGGATGCAATTTCTGTGTTTCATCGTCAATAAGAAAGTCCAAGGGATACAGTAAACCTGAAGTGAAGCATCGGAATCTAAAACTGGACTCACAGGAGAAGTTAAAATCATAGAAAGTTAGAGTGTCAGTCCTCTTGTACTTAAGTCGGCATTGTGCCTTTTGTATTAAATTCGGATGCAATTTCTGTGTTTCACCGTCAATAAGAAAGTCCAAGGGATACAGTAAACCTGAAGTGAAGCATCGGAATCTAAAACTGGACTCACAGGAGAGGTTCAAATCATAGAGAGTTAGAGTGTCACTCCTCTTGTACTTAAGTCGGTATTGTGCCTTTTGTATTAAATTCGGATGCAATATCTGTGTTTCATCGTCAATAAGAAGGTGCAATGTATACAGTAGACATGAAGTGAAGCATCGGAATCTAAAACTGGGCTCACAGGAGAGGTTCAAATCATAGAAAGTTAGTCATTCCTCTTGTACTTGAGTCGGCATTGTGCCTTTTGCATTAAATTCCGATGCTATTTCAGTGTCTCATCGTCAATAAGAGGGTGCAAGGTATACAGTAAACCTGAAGTGAAGCATCGGAATCTAAAACTGGACTCACAGGAGAGGTTCAAATCAAAGAAAGTGAGAGTGTCAGTCCTCTTGTACTTAAGTCGGCATTGTGCCATTTGTATTAAATTCGGACGCAATTTCTGTGTTTCATCGTCAATAAGAAGGTCCAAGGGATACAAAAAACCTGAAGTGAAGCATCGGAATCTAAAACTGGATTCACAGGAGAGGTTCAAATCAAAGAAAGTGAGAGTGTCAGTCCTCCTGTACTTAAGTCGGCATTGTGAATTTTTAATTTAATTCCGATGCAATTTCTGTGTTTTATCGTCAATAAGAACGTCCAAGTGATATAGTAAACCTGAAGTGGAGCAACGGATTCTATAACTGGACTCACAGGAGAGGTTCAAATCATAGAAAGTGAGAGTGTCAGTCCACTTTTACTTAAGTCGACATTGTGCTTTTGTATTACATTTCGATGCAATTTCTGTGTTTCATCGTCAATAAGAAGGTGCAAGGTACACAGTAAACCTGAAGTGAAACATCGGAATCGAAAACTGGACTCACAGGAGAGGTTCAATTCATAGAAACTGAGGATGTCAGTCCTCTTGTACTTAAGTCGGCATTGTGCCATTTGTATTAAATTCGGATGCAATTTCTGTGTTTCATCGTCAATAAGAAGGTGCAAGGTACACAGTAAACCTGAAGTGAAGCATCGGAATCTAAAACTGCACTCACAGGAGAGGTTCAAACCAAAGAAAGTGAGAGTGTCAGTCCTCTTGTACTTAAGTCGGCATTGTGCCATTTGTATTAAATTCGGATGCAATTTCTGCGTTTCATCGTCAATAAGAAGGTCGAAGGGATACAGTTAACCTGAAGTGAAGCATCGGATCCTAAAACTGGACTCACAGGAGAGGTTCATATCATAGAAAGTTGGAATGTCAGTCCACTTGTACATATGTCGGCATTGTGCCTTTTGTTCTAAATTCGGATGCAATTTCTGTGTTTCATCGTCAATAAGAAGGTCCAGGGGATACAGTAGACCTGAAGTGAAGCATCGGAATCTAAAACTGTACTCACAGGAGAGGTTCAAATCATAGAAAGGTAGAGTGTCATTCCTCTTGTACTTAAGTCGCATTGTGCCTTTTGAATTTAATTCCGATGCAATTTCTTTGTTTCATCGTCAATAAGATGGTGCAAGGTATACAGTAAAACCGAAGTGAAGCATCGGAATCTAAAACTGGACTCACAGGAGAGGTTCGAATCATGGAAAGTGAGAGTGTCAGTCCTCTTTTACTTAAGTCGGCATTGTGCCTTTTGTATTAAATTCCGATGCAATTTCAGTGTCTCATCGTCAATAAGAAGGTGCAAGGTACACAGTAAACCTGAAGTGAAGCATCGGAATCTAAAACTGC
The DNA here is from genome assembly GCF_021461385.2 of Schistocerca piceifrons. Lineage (NCBI taxonomy): Eukaryota > Metazoa > Arthropoda > Insecta > Orthoptera > Acrididae > Schistocerca > Schistocerca piceifrons. Next base: position 21,146 of record NW_025728367.1, on the reverse strand, counting down.
ACTCACAGGAGAGGTTCAAACCAAAGAAAGTGAGAGTGTCAGTCCACTTGTACATATGTCGGCATTGTGCCTTTTGTTCTAAATTTGGATGCTATTTCTGTGTTTTATCGTCAATAAGAAGGTCCAAGGGATACAGTATACCTGAAGTGAAGCATCGGAATCTAAAACTGGACTCACAGGAAAGATTCAAATCATAGATAGTTAGAGTGTCAGTCCTCTTGTACTTAAGTCAATATTGTGCCTCTTGTATTAAATTCGGATGCAATATCTGTGTTTCATCGTCTATAAGAAGGTCCAAGGGACACAGTAAACCTTAAGTGAAGCATCGGAATCTAAAACTGGACTCACATCAGAGGTTCAAATCATAGAAAGTGAGAGTGTCAGTCCTCTTGTACTTAAGTCGGCATTGTGCCATTTGTATTAATTTCGGATGCAATTTCTGTGTTTCATCGTCAATAAGAAGGTCCAAGGGATACAGTAAACCTGAAGTGAAACATCAGAATCTAAATCTGGACTCACAGGAGAGGTTCAAATCATAGAAAGTTAGAGTGTCACTCCTCTTGTACTTGAGTCGGTATTGTGCCTTTTGTATTGAATTCGGATGCAATTTCGGTGTTTCATCGTCAATAACAAGGTCCAAGGGATATAGTAAACCTGAAGTGAAGCATCGGAATCTAAAACTGGACTCACAGGAGAAGTTCAAATCATAGAAAGTTAGAGTGTCAGTCCTCTTGTACTTAAGTCGGCATTGTGCCTTTTGTATTAAATTCGGATGCAATTTCTGTGTTTCACCGTCAATAAGAAAGTCCAAGGGATACAGTAAACCTGAAGTGAAGCATGGGAGTCTAAAACTGGACTCACATGAGAGGTCCAAATCATAGAGAGTTAGAGTGTCACTCCTCTTGTACTTAAGTCGGAATTGCAAATTTTGTATTAAATTCGGATGCAATATCTGTGTTTCATCGCCAATAAGAAGGTGCAATGTATACAGTAGACCTGAAGTGAAGCATCGGAATCTAAAACTGGACTCACAGGAGAGGTTCGAATCATGGAAAGTGAGAGTGTAATTCCTCTTTTACTTAAGTCGGCATTGTGCCATTTGTATTAAATTCGGATGCAATTTCTGTGTTTCATCGTCAATAAGAAGGTCCAAGGGATACAGAAAACCTGAAGTGAAGCATCGGAATCTAAAACTGGACTCACAGGAGAGGGTCAAATTACAGATAGTGAGAGTGTCAGTCTTCTTGTAATTAAGTCGGCATTATGCCGTTTCTATTAAATTCGGATGCAATTTCCGTGTTTCATCGTCAATAAGAAGGTCCAAGGGATACAGTAAACCTGAAGTGAAGCATCTGAATCCAAAACTGGACTCACAGGAGAGGTTCAAATCGTAGAAAGTTAGAATGTCAGTCCTCTTGTACTTAATTCGGCATTGTGCGTTTTGTATTAAATTCGGATGCAATTCCTGTGTCTCATCGTCAATAAGGAGGTGCAAGGTAAACAGTAAACCTGAAGTGAAGCATCGGAATCTAAAACTGGGCTCACAGGAGTAGTTCAAATCAAAGAAAGTTAGAGACTCACTCCTCTTGTACTTACGTCGGTATTGTGCCTTTTGTATTGAATTCGGATGCAATTTCTTTGTTTCATCGTCAATAAGAAGGTCGAAGGGAGACAGTAAACATGAAGTGAAGCATCGGAATCTGAAACTGGACTCACAGGAGAGGTTCAAATCATAGAAAGTTAGAATGTCAGTCCTCTTGTACTTAATTCGGCATTGCGCGTTTTGTATTAAATTCGGATGCAATTCCTGTGTTTCATCGTCAATAAGGAGGTGCAAGGTAAACTGTAAACCTGAAGTGAAGCATCGGAATCTAAAACTGGACTCACAGGAGTAGTTCAAATCATAGAGACTGACAGTCTCAGTCCTCTTGTACTTAAGTCGACATCGTGCCATTTGTATTAAATTGGGATGCAATTTCTGTGTTTCATCTTCAATAAGAAGGTCCAAGCTATACAGTAAGCCTGATGTGAAGCATCGGAATCTAAAACTGGACTCACAGGAGAGGTTCAAATCATAGAAAGTTAGAGTGTCACTCCTATTGTACTTAAGTCAGTATTGTGCGTTTTGTATTAAATTCGGATGCAATTCCTGTGTTTCATCGTCAATAAGGAGGTGCAAGGTATACAGTAAACCTGAAGTGAAGCATCGGAATCTAAAACTGGACTGACAGGAAAGGTACAAATCATAGAAAGTTAGAGTGTCAGCCCACTTTTACTTAAGTCGACATTAAGCCCTTTGTATTAAATTCCGATGCAATTTCCGTGTTTCATCGTCAATAACAAGATGCAAGGTACACAGTAAACCTGAAGTGAAGCATCGGAATCTAAAACTGGACTCACATTAGAGGTTCAAATCAAAGAAACTGAGAGTGTCAGTCCTCTTGTACTGAAGTCGGCATTGTGCCATTTATATTAAATTCGGATGCAATAACTGTGTTTCATCGTCAATACGAAGGTCCAATGGATACAGTAAACCTAAAGTGAAGCATCGGAATCTAAAACTGGACTCACAGGAGAGATTCAAATCATAGAAGGTTAGAGTGTTACTCCTCTTGTACTTAAGTCGGTTTTGTGCCTTTTATATTAAATTTGGATGCAATTTCTGTGTTTCATCGTCAATAAGAAGGTCCAAGGGATACAGTAAACCTTAAGGGAAGCATCGGAATCTAAAACTGGACTCACTGGAGAGGTTCAAATCATAGAATGTTAGAGTGTTAGTCCTCTTTTACTTAAGTCGGCATTGTGCCTTTTGTATTAAATTCGGGTGAATTTTCTGTGTTTAATCGTCAATAAGAAGGTCCAAGGGATACAGTAAACCTGAAGTGAAACATCGGAATCTAAAACTTGACTCACAGGAGAGGTTCAAATCATAGAAAGCTAGAGTGTCAGTCCTCTTTTACTTAAGTCGTCATTGTGCCTTATGTATTAAATTCCGATGCAATTTCAGTGTCTCATCGTCAATAAGAAGGTGCAAGGTATACAGTAAACCTGAAGAGAAGCATCGGAATCTAAAACTGGACTCACAGGAGAGGTTCAAATCAAAGAAAGTGAGAGTGTCAGTCCTCTTGTACTTAAGTCCGCATTGTGCGTTTTGAATTTAATTCCGATGCAATTTCTGTGTTTCATCGTCAATAAGAAGGTGCAAGGTATACCGTAAACCTTAAGTGAAGCATCGGAATCTAAAACTGGACTCACAGGAGAGGTTCAAATCATAGAAAGTGAGAGTGTCAGTCCTCTTGTACTTAAGTCGGCATTGTGCCATTGGTATTAAATTCGGATGCAAATTCTGTGTTTCATCGTCAATAAGAAGGTCCAAGGGATACAGTAAACCTGAGGTGAAGCATCGGAATCTAAGACTGGACTCACAGGAGAGGTTCAAATCATAGAATGTTAGAGTGTTAGTCCTCTTTTACTTAAGTCGGCATTGTGCCTTTTGTATTAAATTCGGATGAATTTTCTGTGTTTAATCGTCAATAAGAAGGTCCAAGGGAGACTGTAAACCTGAAGTGAAGCATCGGAATCTAAGACTGGACTCACAGGAGAGGTTCAAATCATAGAAAGTTAGAGTGTCATTCCTCTTTTACTTAAGTCGACATTGTGCCATTTGTATTAAATTCGGATGCAATTTCCGTGTTTCATCGTCAATAAGAAGGTCTAAGGGATACAGTAAACCTGAAGTGAAGCATCGGAATCCTAAACTGGACTGACAGGAGAAGTTCAAATCATAGAAGTTAGAGACTCACTCCTCTTGTACTTACGTCGGTATTGCGTCTTTTGTATTGAATTCGGATGTAATTTCTTTGTTTCATCGTCAATAAGGAGGTCGAGGGGGAGACAGTAAACCTGAAGTCAAGCATCGGAATCTGAAACTGGACTCACAGGAGAGGTTCAAATCATAGAAATTTAGAATGTCAGTCCTCTTGTGCTTAATTCGGCATTGTGCGTTTTGTATTTTATTCGGATGCAATTCCTGTGTTTCATCGTCAATAAGGAGGTGCAAGGTATACAGTAAACCTGAAGTGAAGCATCGGAATCTGAAACTGGACTCACAGGAGAGGTTCAAATCAAAGAATCTAAGAGTGTCAGTCCTCTTGTACTTAAGTCGGCATTGTGCCATTGGTATTAAATTCGGATGCAATTTCTGTGTTTCATCGTCAATAAGAAGGTCCAAGGCATACAGTAAACCTTAAGGGAAGCATCGGAATCTAAAACTGGACTCACAGGAGAGGTTCAAATCATAGAATGTTAGAGTGTTAGTCCTCTTTTACTTAAGTCGGCATTGTGCCTTTTGTATAAAATTCGGGTGAATTTTCTGTGTTTAATCGTCAACAAGAAGGTCCAAGGGACACAGTAAACCTGAAGTGAAGCATCGGAATCAAAAACTTGACTCACAATAGAGGTTCAAATCGTAGAAAGTTAGAGTGTCAGTCCTCTTTTACTTAAGTCGGCATTTTGCCTTATGTATTAAAATCTGATGCAATTTCAGTGTCTCATCGTCAATAAGAAGGTGCAAGGTATACAGTAAACCTGAAGAGAACCATCGGAATCTAAATCTGGACTCACAGGAGAGGTTCAAATCAAAGAAAGTGAGAGTGTCAGTCCTCTTGTACGTAAGTCGGCATTGTGCCATTTGTATTAAATTCGGATGCAATTTCTGTGTTTCATCGTCAATAAGAAAGCCCAAGGGATACAGAAAACCTGCAGTGAAGCATCGGAATCTAAATCTGGACTCACAGGAGAGGTTCAAATCACAGATAGTGAGAGTGTCAGTCCTCTTGTAATTAAGTCGGCATTATGCCGTTTGTATTAAATTCGGATGCAATTTCCGTGTTTCATCGTCAATAGGAAGGTCCAAGGGATACAGTAAACCTGAAGTGAAGCATCGGAATCCAAAACTGGACTCACAGGAGAAGTTCAAATCATAGAAAGTTAGAGACTCACTCCTCTTGTACTTACGTCGGTATTGTGCGTTTTGTATTGAATTCGGATGCAATTTCTTTGTTTCATCGTCAATAAGAAGATCGAAGGGAGACAGAAAACCTGAAGTGTAGCATCGGAATCTGAAACTGGACTCACAGGAGAGGTTCAAATCATAGAAAGTTAGAATGTCAGTCCTCTTGTACTTAATTCGACATTGTGCGATTTGTATTAAATTCGGATGCAATTCCTGTGTTTCATCATCAATAAGGAATTGCAAGGTATTCGGTAAACCTGAGGTGAAGCATCGGAATCTAAAACTGGCCTCACAGGAGTGGTTCAAATCGTAGAAAGTGAGAGTGTCAGTCCTCTTGTACTTAAGTCGGCATTGTGCGTTTTGAATTTAATTCCGATACAATTTCTGTGTTTCGTCGTCAATAAGAAGGTGCGAGGTATACAGTAAACCTTAAGTGAAGCATCGGAATCTAAAACTGGACTCACAGGAGAGGTTCAAATCATAGTAAGTGAGAGTGTCAGTCCTCTTGTACTTACGTCGGCATTGTGCCTATTGTATTAAATTCCGATGCAATTTCTGTGTTTCATCGTCAATATGAGGGTCCAAGGGATACAGTAAACCTGAAGTGAAGCATCGGAATCTAAAACTGGACTCACAGGAGAGTTTCAAATCATAGAAAGTGAGAGTGTCAGTCCTCTTGTACTTAAGACGGCATTGTGCCATTTGTATTAAATTCGGTTGCAATTTCTGTGTTTCATCGTCAATAAGAAGGTCCAAGGGGTACAGTAAACCTTAAGGGAAGCATCGGAATCTAAGACTGGACTCACAGGAGAGGTTCAAATCATAGAATGTTAGAGTGTTAGTCCTCTTTTACTTAAGTCGGCATTCTGCTTTTTGTATTAAATTCGGTTGCAATTTCTGTGATTCATCGTCAATAAGAAGGTCCGAGGGATACAGTAAACCTGAAGTGAAGGATCAGGAATCGGAAACTGGACTCACAGGAGAGATTCAAATCATAGAAAGTTAGAGTGTTACTCCTCATGTACTTAAGTCGGTATTGTGCCTTTTGTATTAAATTCGGATGCAATTTCTGTGTTTCTCGTCAATAAGAAAGTCCAAGGCATACAGTAAACCTTAAGGGAAACATCGGAATCTAAGACTGGCCCTCACAGGAGAGGTTCAAATCATAGAATGTTAGAGTGTTAGTCCTCTTTTACTTAAGTCGGCATTGTGCCTTTTGTATTAAATTCGGGTGAATTTTCTGTGTTTAATCGTCAATAAGAAGATGCAAGGTATACAGTAAACCTGAAGAGAAGCATCGGAATCTAAAACTGGACTCACAGGAGAGGTTCAAATCAAAGAAAGTGAGAGTGTCAGTCCTCTTGTACTTAAGTCGGCATTGTGCCATTTGTATTAAATTCGGATGCAATTTCTGTGTTTCATCGTCAATAAGAAAGCCCAAGGGATACAGAAAACCTGAAGTGAAGCATCGGAATCTAAATCTGGACTCACAGGAGATGTTCAAATCACAGATAGTGAGAGTGTCAGTCCTCTTGTAATTAAGTCGGCATTATGCCATTTGTATTAAATTCGGATGCAATTTCCGTGTTTCATCGTCAATAGGAAGGTCAAAGGGATACAGTAAACCTGAAGTGAAGCATCGGAAACCAAAACTGGTCTCACAGGAGAAGTTCAAATCATAGAAAGTTAGAGACTCACTCCTCTTGTACTTTCGTCGGTATTGTGCGTTTTGTATTGAATTCGGATGCAATTTCTTTGTTTCATCGTCAATAAGAAGATCGAAGGAGACAGAAAACCTGAAGTGTAGCATCGGAATCTGAACTGGACGCACAGGAGAGGTTCAAATCATAGAATGTTATAATGTCAGTCCTCTTGTACTTAATTCGACATTGTGCGATATCTATTAAATTCGGATGCAATTCCTGTGTTTCATCATCAATAAGGAATTGCAAGGTATTCAGTAAACCTTAAGTGAAGCATCGGAATCTAAAATTGGACTCACAGGAGTGGTTCAAATCATAGAAAGTGAGAGTGTCAGTCCTCTTGTACTTAAGTCGGCATTGTGCGTTTTGAATTTAATTCCGATACAATTTCTGTGTTTCGTCGTCAATAAGAAGGTGCAAGGTATACAGTAAACGTTAAGTGAAGCATCGGAATCTAAAACTGGACTCACAGGAGAGGTTCAAATCATAGAAAGTGAGAGTGTCAGTCCTCTTGTACTTACGTCGGCATTGTGCCTATTGTATTAATTCCGATGCAATTTCTGTGTTTCATCGTCAATATGAAGGTCCAAGGGATACAGTAAACCTGAAGTGAAGCATCGGAATCTAAAACTGGACTCACAGGAGAGGTTCAAATCATAGAAAGTGAGAGTGTCAGACCTCTTGTACTTAAGTCGCATTGTGCCATTGGTATTAAATTCGGATGCAATTTCTGAGTTTCATCGTCAATAAGAAGGTCCAAGGGATACAGTAAACCTGAATTGAAGCATCGGAATCCAAAACTGGACACACAGGAGAGGTTCAAATCATAGAAAGTTAGTGTGTCACTCCTCTTGTATTTAAGTCGGCACTGTGCATTTTGAATTTAATTCCGATGCAATTTCTGTGTTTCATCGTCAATAAGAAGGTCCAAGGGATACAGTAAACCTGAAGTGAAGCATCGGAATCTAAAACTGGACTCACAGGAGAGTTTCAAATCATAGAAAGTGAGAGTGTCAGTCCTCTTGTACTTAAGACGGCATTGTGCCATTTGTATTAAATTCGGTTGCAATTTCTGTGTTTCATCGTCAATAAGAAGGTCCGAGGGATACAGTAAACCTGAAGTGAAGCATCAGAATCTAAAACTGGACTCACAGGAGAGATTCAAATCATAGAAAGTTAGAGTGTTACTCCTCTTGCACTTAAGTCGGTATTGTGCCTTTTGTATTAAATTCGGATGCAATTTCTGTGTTTCTCGTCAATAAGAAGGTCCAAGGGATACAGTAAACCTTAAATGAAACATCGGAATCTAAGACTGGACTCACAGGAGAGGTTCAAATCATAGAATTTTAGAGTGTTAGTCCTCTTTTACTTAAGTCGGCATTGTGCCTTTTGTATTAAATTCGGGTGAATTTTCTGTGTTTAATCGTCAATAAGAAGGTCCAAGGATACAGTAAACCTGAAGTGAAGCATCGGAATCTAAACTTGACTCACAGGAGAGGTTCAAATCATAGAAAGTTAGAGTATCAGTCCTCTTTTACTTAAGTCGGCATTGTGCCTTATGTATTAAATTCCGATGCAATTTCAGGTGTCTCATCGTCAATAAGAAGGTGCAAGGTATACAGTAAACCTGAAGAGAAGCATCGGAATCTAAAACTGGACTCACAGAAGAGGTTCAAATCAAAGAAAGTGAGAGTGTCAGTCCTCTTGTACTTAAGTCGGCATTGTGCCATTTGTATTAAATTCGGATGCAATTTCTGTGTTTCATCGTCAATAAGAAAGCCCAAGGGATACAGAAAACCTGAAGTGAAGCATCGGAATCTAAATCTGGACTCACAGGAGATGTTCAAATCACAGATAGTGAGAGAGTCAGTCCTCTTGTAATTAAGTCGGCATTATGCCATTTGTATTAAATTCGGATGCAATTTCCGTGTTTCATCGTCAATAGGAAGGTCCAAGGATACAGTAAACCTGAAGTGAAACATCGGAATCCAAAACTGGTCTCACAGGAGAAGTTCAAATCATAGAAAGTTAGAGACTCACTCCTCTTGTACTTACGTCGGTATTGTGCGTTTTGTATTGAATTCGGTTGCAATTTCTGTGATTCATCGTCAAAAAGAAGGTCCGAGGGATACACTAAACCTGAAGTGAAGGATCAGAATCTGAAACTGGACTCACAGGAGAGATTCAAATCATAGAAAGTTAGAGTGTTACTCTTCATGTACTTAAGTCGGTATTGTGCCTTTTGTATTAAATTCGGATGCAATTTCTGTGTTTCTCGTCAATAAGAAGGTCCAAGGGATACAGTAAACCCTAAGGGAAACATCGGAATCTAAGACTGGCCTCGCAGGAGAGGTTCCAATCATAGAATGTTAGGGTGTTAGTCCTCTTTTACATAAGTCGGCATTGTGCTTTTTGTATTAAATTCGGGTGAATTTTCTGTGTTTAATCGTCAATAAGAAGGTCCAAGGGATACAATAAACCTGAAGTGAAGCATCGGAATCTAAAACTTGACTCACAGGAGAGGTTCAAATCAAAGAAAGTTAGAGTATCAGTCCTCTTTTACTTAAGTCGGCATTGTGCCTTATGTATTAAATTCCGATGCAATTTCAGTGTCTCATCGTCAATAAGAAGGTGCAAGGTATACAGTAAACCTGAAGAGAAGCATCGGAATCTAAAACTGGACTCACAGGAGAGGTTCAAATCAATAAAAGTGAGAGTGTCAGTCCTCTTGTACTTAAGTCGGCATTGTGCCATTTGTATTAAATTCGGATGCAATTTCTGTGTTTCATCATCAATAAGAAAGCCCAAGGGATACAGAAAACCTGATGTGAAGCATCGGAATCTAAATCTGGACTCACAGGAGATGTTCAAATCACAGATAGTGAGAGTGTCAGTCCTCTTGTAATTAAGTCGGCATTATGCCATTTGTATTAAATTCGGATGCAATTTCCGTGTTTCATCGTCAATAGGAAGGTCCAAGGGATACAGTAAACCTGAAGTGAAGCATCGGATCCAAAACTGGACTCACAGGAGAAGTTCAAATCATAGAAAGTTAGAGACTCACTCCTCTTGTACTTACGTCGGTATTGTGCGTTTTGTATTGAATTCGGATGCAATTTCTTTGTTTCATCGTCAATAAGAAGATCGAAGGGAGACAGAAAACCTGAAGTGTAGCATCGGAATCTGAAACTGGACTCACAGGAGAGGTTCAAATCATAGAAAGTTAGAATGTCAGTCCTCTTGTTCTTAATTCGACATTGTGCGATTTGTATTAAATTCGGATGCAATTCCTGTGTTTCATCATCAATAAGGAATTGCAAGGTATTCAGTAAACCTGAAGTGAAGCATCGGAATCTAAAACTGGACTCACAGGAGTGGTTCAAATCATAGAAAGTGAGAGTGTCAGTCCTCTTGTACTTAAGTCGGCATTGTGCGTTTTGAATTTAATTCCGATACAATTTCTGTGTTTCGTCGTCAATAAGAAGGTGCGAGGTATACAGTAAACCTTAAGTGAAGCATCGGAATCTAAAACTGGACTCACAGGAGAGGTTCAAATCATAGAAAGTGAGAGTGTCAGTCCTCTTGTACTTACGTCGGCATTGTGCCTATTGTATTAAATTCCGATGCAATTTCTGTGTTTCAGCGTCAATAAGAAGGTCCAAGGGATACAGTAAACCTGAAGTGAAGCATCGGAATCTAAAACTGGACTCACAGGAGAGTTTCAAATCATAGAAAGTGAGAGTGTCAGTCCTCTTGTACTTAAGACGGCATTGTGCCATTTGTATTAAATTCGGTTGCAATTTCTGTGTTTCATCGTCAATAAGAAGGTCCAAGGGGTACAGTAAACCTTAAGGGAAGCATCGGAATCTAAGACTGGACTCACAGGAGAGGTTCAAATCATAGAATGTTAGAGTGTTAGTCCTCTTTTACTTAAGTCGGCATTCTGCTTTTTGTATTAAATTCGGTTGCAATTTCTGTGATTCATCGTCAATAAGAAGGTCCGAGGGATACAGTAAACCTGAAGTGAAGGATCAGAATCTGAAACTGGACTCACAGGAGAGATTCAAATCATAGAAAGTTAGAGTGTTACTCCTCATGTACTTAAGTCGGTATTGTGCCTTTTGTATTAAATTCGGATGCAATTTCTGTGTTTCTCGTCAATAAGAAGGTCCAAGGCATACAGTAAACCTTAAGGGAAACATCGGAATCTAAGACTGGCCTCACAGGAGAGGTTCAAATCATAGAATGTTAGAGTGTTAGTCCTCTTTTACTTAAGTCGGCATTGTGCCTTTTGTATTAAATTCGGGTGAATTTTCTTTGTTTAATCGTCAATAAGATGATGCAAGGTATACAGTAAACCTGAAGAGAAGCATCGGAATCTAAAACTGGACTCACAGGAGAGGTTCAAATCAAAGAAAGTGAGAGTGTCAAACCTCTTGTACTTAAGTCGGCATTGTGCCTATTGTATTAAATTCCGATGCAATTTCTGTGTTTCATCGTCAATATGAAGGTCCAAGGGATACAGTAAACCTGAAGTGAAGCATCGGAATCTAAAACTGGACTCACAGGAGAGTTTCAAATCATAGAAAGTGAGAGTGTCAGTCCTCTTGTACTTAAGACGGCATTGTGCCATTTTTATTAAATTCGGTTGCAATTTCTGTGTTTCATCGTCAATAAGAAGGTCCGAGGGATACAGTAAACCTGAAGTGAAGCATCAGAATCTAAAACTGGACTCACAGGAGAGATTCAAATCATAGAAAGTTAGAGTGTTACTCCTCTTGCACTTAAGTCGGTATTGTGCCTTTTGTATTAAATTCGGATGCAATTTCTGTGTTTCATCGTCAATAAGAAGGTCCCAGAGGTACAGTAAACATTAAGGGAAGCATCGGAATCTAAGACTGGACTCACAGGAGAGGTTCAAATCATAGAATGTTAGAGTGTTAGTCCTCTTTTACTTAAGTCGGCATTGTGCTTTTTGTATTAAATTCGGTTGCAATTTCTGTGTTTCATCGTCAATAAGAAGGTCCGAGGGATACAGTAAACCTGAAGTGAAGCATCAGAATCTGAAACAGGACTCACAGGAGAGATTCAAATCATAGAAAGTTAGAGTGTTACTCCTCATGTACTGAAGTCGGTATTGTGCCTTTTGTATTAAATTCGGATGCAATTTCTGTGTTTCTCGTCAATAAGAAGGTCCGAGGGATACAGTAAACCTTAAATGAAACATCGGAATCTAAGACTGGACTCACATTAGAGGTTCAAATCATAGAATGTTAGAGTGTTAGTCCTCTTTTACTTAAGTCGGCATTGTGCCTTTTGTATTAAATTTGGGTGAATTTTCTGTGTTTAATCTTCAATAAGAAGGTCCAAGGGATACAGTAAACCTGAAGTGAAGCATCGGAATCTAAAACTTGACTCACAGGAGAGGTTCAAATCATAGAAAGTTAGAGTATCAGTCCTCTTTTACTTAAGTCGGCATTGTGCCTTATGTATTAAATTCCGATGCAATTTCAGTGTCTCGTCGTCAATAAGAAGGTGCAAGGTATACAGTAAACCTGAAGAGAAGCATCGGAATCTAAAACTGGACTCACAGGAGAGGTTCAAATCAAAGAAAGTGAGAGTGTCAGTCCTCTTGTACTTAAGTCGGCATTGTGCCATTTGTATTAAATTCGGATGCAATTTCTGTGTTTCATCGTCAATAAGAACGCCCAAGGGATACAGAAAACCTGAAGTGAAGCATCGGAATCTAAATCTGGACTCACAGGAGATGTTCAAATCACAGATAGTGAGAGTGTCAGTCCTCTTGTAATTAAGTCGGCATTATGCCATTTGTATTAAATTCGGATGCAATTTCCGTGTTTCATCGTCAATAGGAAAGTCCAAGGGATACAGTAAACCTGACGTGAAGCATCGGAATCCAAAACTGGTCTCACAGGAGAAGTTCAAATCATAGAAAGTTAGAGACTCACTCCTCTTGTACTTACGTCGGTATTGTGCGTTTTGTATTGAATTCGGATGCAATTTCTTTGTTTCATCGTCAATAAGAAGATCGAAGGGAGACGGAAAACCTGAAGTGTAGCATCGGAATCTGAAACTGGACTCACAGGAGAGGTTCAAATCATAGAATGTTAGAATGTCGGTCCTCTTGTACTTAATTCGACATTGTGCGATTTCTATTAAATTCGGATGCAATTCCTGTGTTTCATCATCAATAAGGAATTGCAAGGTATTCAGTAAACCTTAAGTGAAGCATCGGAATCTAAAACTGGACTCACAGGAGAGGTTCAAATCATAGAAAGTGAGAGTGTCAGTCCTCTTGTACTTACGTCGGCATTGTGCCTATTGTATTAAATTCCGATGCAATTTCTGTGTTTCATCGTCAATATGAAGGTCCAAGGGATACAGTAAACCTGAAGTGAAGCATCGGAATCTAAAACTGGACTCACAGGAGAGGTTCAAATCATATAAAGTGAGAGTGTCAGTCCTCTTGTACTTAAGTCGGCATTGTGCCATTGGTATTAAATTCGGATGCAATTTCTGTGTTTCATCGTCAATAAGAAGGTCCAAGGGATACAGTAAACCTGAAGTGAAGCATCGGAATCCAAAACTGGACACACAGGAGAGGTTCAAATCATAGAAAGTTAGTGTGTCACTCCTCTTGTATTTAAGTCGGCACTGTGCATTTTGAATTTAATTCCGATGCAATTTCTGTGTTTCATCGTCAATAAGAAGGTCCAAGGGATACAGTAAACCTGAAGTGAAGCATCGGAATCTAAAACTGGACTCACAGGAGAGTTTCAAATCATAGAAAGTGAGAGTGTCAGTCCTCTTGTACTTAAGACGGCATTGTGCCATTTGTATTAAATTCGGTTGCAATTTCTGTGTTTCATCGTCAATAAGAAGGTCCGAGGGATACAGTAAACCTGAAGTGAAGCATCAGAATCTAAAACTGGACTCACAGGAGAGATTCAAATCATAGAAAGTTAGAGTGTTACTACTCATGTACTTAAGTCGGTATTGTGCCTTTTGTATTAAATTCGGATGCAATTTCTGTGTTTCATCGTCAATAAGAAGGTCCAAGAGGTACAGTAAACATTAAGGGAAGCATCGGAATCTAAGAGTGGACTCACAGGAGAGGTTCAAATCATAGAATGTTAGAGTGTTAGTCCTCTTTTACTTAAGTCGGCATTGTGCTTTTTGTATTAAATTCGGTTGCAATTTCTGTGTTTTATCGTCAATAAGAAGGTCCGAGGGATACAGTAAACCTGAAGTGAAGCATCAGAATCTGAAACTGGACTCACAGGAGAGATTCAAATCATAGAAAGTTAGAGTGTTACTACTCATGTACTTAAGTCGGTATTGTGCCTTTTGTATTAAATTCGGATGCAATTTCTGTGTTTCTCGTCAATAAGAAGGTCCAAGGGATACAGTAAACCTTAAATGAAAAATCGGAATCTAAGACTGGACTCACAGGAGAGGTTCAAATCATAGAATGTTAGAGTGTTAGTCCTCTTTTACTTAAGTCGGCATTGTGCCTTTTGTATTAAATTCGGGTGAATTTTCTGTGTTTAATCGTCAATAAGAAGGTCCAAGGGATACAGTAAACCTGAAGTGAAGCATCGGAATCTAAAACTTGACTCACAGGAGAGGTTCAAATCATAGAAAGTTAGAGTATCAGTCCTCTTTTACTTAAGTCGGCATTGTGCCTTATATATTAAATTCCGATGCAATTTCAGTGTCTCATCGTCAATAAGAAGGTGCAAGGTATACAGTAAACCTGAAGAGAAGCATCGGAATCTAAAACTGGACTCACAGGAGAGGTTCAAATCAAAGAAAGTGAGAGTGTCAGTCCTCTTGTACTTAAGTCGGCATTGTGCCATTTGTATTAAATTCGGATGCAATTTCTGTGTTTCATCGTCAATAAGAAAGCCCAAGGGATACAGAAAACCTGAAGTGAAGCATCGGAATCTAAATCTGGACTCACAGGAGATGTTCAAATCACAGATAGTGAGAGTGTCAGTCCTCTTGTAATTAAGTCGGCATTATGCCATTTGTATTAAATTCGGGTGCAATTTCCGTGTTTCATCGTCAATAGGAAAGTCCAAGGGATACAGTAAACCTGAAGTGAAGCATCGGAATCCAAAACTGGACTCACAGGAGAAGTTCAAATCATAGAAAGTTAGAGACTCACTCCTCTTGTACTTACGTCGGTATTGTGCGTTTTGTATTGAATTCGGATGCAATTTCTTTGTTTCATCGTCAATAAGAAGATCGAAGGGAGACAGAAAACCTGAAGTGTAGCATCGGAATCTGAAACTGGACTCACAGGGGAGGTTCAAATCATAGAAAGTTAGAATGTCAGTCCTCTTGTGCTTAATTCGGCATTGTGCGATTTGTATTAAATTCGGATGCAATTCCTGTGTTTCATTATCAATAAGGAATTGCAAGGTATTCAATAACCTGAAGTGAAGCATCGGAATCTAAAACTGGACTCACAGGAGTGGTTCAAATCATAGAAAGTGAGAGTGTCAGTCCTCTTGTACTTAAGTCGGCATTGTGCGTTTTGAATTTTATTCCGATACAATTTCTGTGTTTCGTCGTCAATAAGAAGGTGCAAGGTATACAGTAAACCTTAAGTGAAGCATCGGAATCTAAAACTGGACTCACCGGAGAGGTTAAATCATAGAAAGTGAGAGTGTCACTCCTCTTGTACTTAAGTCGGTATTGTGCCTTTTGTATTAAATTCGGATGCAATTTCTGTGTTTCATCGTCAATAAGAATGTCCAAGGGATACAGTAAACCTGAATTGAAGCATCGGAATCTAAAACTGGACTCACAGGAGAGGTTCAATTCATAGAAAGTTAGAGTGACAGTTCTCTTGTACTTAAGTCGGCATTGTGCGTTTTGAATTAAATTCCGATGGAATTTCTGTGTTTCATCGCCAACAAGAAGGTGCAAGGGAGACAGTAAACCTGAAGTGAAGCGTCGGAATCTAAAACTGGACTCACAGGAGAGGTTCAAATCATAGAAAGTGAGAGTGTCAGTCCTCTTGTACTTAAGTCGGCATTGTGCCTTTTGTCTTGAATTCCGATGCAATTTCTGTGTCTCATCGTCAATAAGAAGGTGCAAGGTATACAGTAAACCTGAAGTGAGGCATCGGAATCTAACACTGGACTCACAGGAGAGGTTAAATCATAGAAAGTGAGAGTGTCAGTCTTCTTGTACTTAAGTCGGCATTATGCCATGTGTATTAAATTCGGATGCAATTTCTGTGTTTCATCGTCAGTAAGAAGGTCCAAGGGATACAGTAAACCTTTAGGGATGCATCTCAATCTAAAACTGGACTCACAGGAGAGTTTCAAATCATAGAATGTTAGAGTCTCAGTCCTCATTTACTTAAGTCGGCATTGTGCCTTTTGTATTAAATTCGGATGAATTTTCTGTGTTTAATCGTCAATAAGAAGGTCCAAGGGATACAGTAAACCTGAAGTGAAGCATCGGAATCTAAAACTGGACTCACTGGAGAGTTTCAAATCATAGAAAGTGAGAGTGTCAGTCCTCTTGTACTTAAGACGGCATTGTGCCATTTGTATTAAATTCGGTTGCAACTTCTGTGTTTCATCGTCAATAAGAAGGTCCGAGGGATACAGTAAACCTGAAGTGAAGCATCAGAATCTAAAACTGGACTCACAGGAGAGATTCAAATCGTAGAAAGTTAGAGTGTTACTCCTCTTGCACTTAAGTCGGTATTGTGCCTTTTGTATTAAATTCGGATGCAATTTCTGTGTTTCATCGTCAATAAGAAGGTCCAAGGGGTACAGTAAACCTTAAGGGAAGCATCGGAGTCTAAGACTGGACTCACAGGAGAGGTTCAAATCATAGAATGTTAGAGTGTTAGTCCTCTTTTACTTAAGTCGGCATTGTGCTTTTTGTATTAAATTCGGTTGCAATTTCTGTGTTTCATCGTCAATAAGAAGGTCCGAGGGATACAGTAAACCTGAAGTGAAGCATCAGAATCTGAAACTGGACTCACAGGAGAGATTCAAATCATAGAAAGTTAGAGTGTTACTCCTCATGTACTTAAGTCGGTATTGTGCCTTTTGTATTAAATTCGGATGCAATTTCTGTGTTTCTCGTCAATAAGAAGGTCCAAGGGATACAGTAAATCTTAAGGGAAACATCGGAAAATAAGACTGGACTCACAGGAGAGGTTCAAATCATAGAATGTTAGAGTTTTAGTCCTCTTTTACTGAAGTCGGCATTGTGCCTTTTGTATTAAATTCGGATGAATTTTCTGTGTTTAATCGTCAATAAGAAGGTCCAAGGGAGACTGTAAACCTGAAGTGAAGCATCGGAATCTAAGACTGGACTCACAGGAGAGGTTCAAATCATAGAAAGTTTGAGTGTCAGTCCTCTTTTACTTTAGTCGGCATTGTGTCATTTGTATGAAATTCGGATGCAATTTCCTCGTTTCATCGTCAATAAGAAGGTCTAAGGGATACAGTAAACCTGAAGTGAAGCATCGGAATCCTAAACTGGACTGACAGGAGAAGTTCAAATCATAGAAAGTTAAAGACTCACTCCTCTTGTACCTACGTCGGTATTGCGTCTTTTGTATTGAATTCGGATGTAATTTCTG
The DNA here is from genome assembly GCF_021461385.2 of Schistocerca piceifrons. Taxonomy (NCBI): domain Eukaryota; kingdom Metazoa; phylum Arthropoda; class Insecta; order Orthoptera; family Acrididae; genus Schistocerca; species Schistocerca piceifrons. Next base: position 3,790 of record NW_025728367.1, on the reverse strand, counting down.
TGTTTCATCGTCAATAAGAAGGTCCAAGGGATACAGTAAACCTTTAGGGATGCATCGCAATCTAAAACTGGACTCACAGGAGAGGTTCAAATCATAGAATGTTAGAGTCTCAGTCCTCTTTTACTTAAGTCGGCATTGTGCCTTTTGTATTAAATTCGGATGAAATTTCTGTGTTTAATCGTCAATAAGAAGGTCCAAGGGATACAGTAAACCTGAAGTGAAACATCGGAATCTAAAACTGGACTCACAGGAGAGGTACAAATCATAGATAGTGAGAGTGTCAGTCCTCTTGTACTTAAGTCGGCATTATGCCATTTGTATTAAAATCGGATGCAATTTCCGTGTTTCATCGTCAATAAGAACTTCCGAGGGATACAGTAAACCTGAAGTGAAGCATCGGAATTCAAAACTGGACTCACAGGAGAGGTTCAAATCATAGAAAGTTAGTGTGTCACTCCTCTTGTATTTAAGTCGGTATTGTGCCTTTTGTATTAAATTCGGATGCAATTTCTGTGTTTCATCGTCAATACGAAAGGTCCATGGGATACAGTAAACCTGAAGTGAAGCATCGGAATCTAAAACTGGACTCACAGGAGAGGTTCAAATCATAGAAAGTTAGAGTGTCAGTCCTCTTGTACTTAAGTCGGCATTGTGCCTTTTGAATTTAATTCCGATGCAATATCTGTGTTTCATCGTCAATAAGAAGGTCCAAGGGATACAGTAAACCTTAAGTGAAGCATCGGAATCTAAAACTGGACTCACAGGAGAGTTTCAAATCATAGAAAGTGAGAGTGTCAGTCCTCTTGTACTTAAGACGGCATTGTGCCATTTGTATTAAATTCGGTTGCAATTTCTGTGTTTCATCGTCAATAAGAAGGTCCGAGGGATACAGTAAACCTGAAGTGAAGCATCAGAATCTAAAACTGGACTCACAGGAGAGATTCAAATCATAGAGAGTTAGAGTGTTACTCCTCTTGCACTTAAGTCGGTTTTGTGCCTTTTGTATTAAATTCGGATGCAATTTCTGTGTTTCATCGTCAATAAGAAGGTCCAAGGGGTACAGTAAACCTTAAGGGAAGCATCGGAATCTAAGACTGGACTCACAGGAGAGGTTCAAATCATAGAAAGTTTGAGTGTCAGTCCTCTTTTACTTTAGTCGGCATTGTGCCATTTGTATTAAATTCGGATGCAATTTCCTCGTTTAATCGTCAATAAGAAGGTCTAAGGGATACATTAAACCTGAAGTGAAGCATCGGAATCCTAAACTGGACTGACAGGAGAAGTTCAAATCATAGATACTCTCCTCTTGTACCTACGTCGGTATTGCGTCTTTTGTATTGAAATCGGATGTAATTTCTTTGTTTCATCGTCAATAAGAAGGTCGAAGGGAGACAGTAAACCTGAAGTGAAGCATCGGAATCTGAAACTGGACTCAAAGGAGTGGTTCAAATCATAGAAATTTAGAACGTCAGTCCTCTCGTACTTAATTCGGCATTGTGCGTTTTGTATTTTATTCGGATGCAATTCCTGCGTTTCATCGTCAATAAGGAGGTGCAAGGTATACAGTAAACCTGAAGTGAAGCATCGGAATCTAAAACTGGACTCACAGGAGTGGTTCAAATCATAGAAAGTGAGAGTGACAGTCCTCTTGTACTTAAGTCGGCATTGTTCGTTTTCAATTTAATTCCGATGCAATTTCTGTGTTTCATCGTCAATAAGAAGGTGCAAGGGAGACAGTAAACCTGAAGTGAAGCGTCGGAATCTAAAACTGGACTCACAGGAGAGGTTCAAATCATAGAAAGTGAGAGTGTCAGTCCTCTTGTACTTAAGTCAGCGTTGTGCCTTTTGTCTTGAATTCCGATGCAATTTCTGTGTCTCATCGTCAATAAGAAGGTGCAAGGTATACAGTAAACCTGAAGTGAGGCATCGGAATCTAAAACTGGACTCACAGGAGAGGTTAAATCATAGAAAGTGAGAGTGTCAGTCCTCTTGTACTTAAGTCGGCATTGTGCCATGTGTATTAAATTCGGATGCAATTTCTGTGTTTCATCGTCAGTAAGAAGGTCCAAGGAATACAGTAAACATGAAGTGAAGCATCGGAATCTAGAACTGGACTCACAGGAGAGGTTCAAATCATTGAGAGTGTCAGTCCTCTTGTACTTAAGTCGGCATTGTGCCTTTTGAATTTAATTCCGATGCAATTTCTGTGTTTCATCGTCAATAAGAAGGTCCAAGGGATACAGTAAACCTTTAGGGATGCATCGCAATCTAAAACTGGACTCACAGGAGAGGTTCAAATCATAGAATGTTAGAGTCTCAGTCCTCTTTTACTTAAGTCGGCATTGTGCCTTATGTATTAAATTCGGATGAAATTTCTGTGTTTAATCGTCAATAAGAAGGTCCAAGGGATACAGTAAACCTGAAGTGAAACATCGGAATCTAAAACTGGACTCACAGGAGAGGTACAAATCATAGATAGTGAGAGTGTCAGTCCTCTTGTACTTAAGTCGGCATTATGCCATTTGTATTAAAATCGGATGCAATTTCCGTGTTTCATCGTCAATAAGAAGTTCCAAGGGATACAGTAAACCTGAAGTGAAGCATCGGAATTCAAAACTAAACTCACAGGTGTAGTTCAAATCATAGAAAATTAGAGACTCACTCCTCTTGTACTTACGTCGGTATTGTGCTTTTGTATTGAATTCGGATGCAATTTCTTTGTTTCATCGTCAATAAGAAAGTCGAAGGGAGACAGTTAACCTGAAGTGAAGCATCATAATCTGTAACTGGACTCACAGGAGAGGTTAAATAATAAAAGTGAGAGTGTCAGTCCTCTTGTACTTAAGTCGGCATTGTGCCATGTGTAGTAAATTCGGATGCAATTTCTGTGTTTCATCGTCAATAAGAAGGTCCAAGGAAGACAGTAAACCTGAAGTGAAGCATCGGAATCTAGAACTAAACTAACAGGAGAGGTTCAAATCATAGTAAGTGAGAGTGTCAGTCCTCTTGTACTTAAGTCGGCATTGTGCCTTTTGAATTTAATTCCGATGCAATTTCTGTGTTTCATCGTCAATAAGAAGGTGCAAGATATACAGTAAACGTGAAGTGAAGCATCGGAATCTAAAACTGGACTCACAGGAGAGGTTCAAATCATAGAAGTAAGAGTGTCAGTCCTCTTGTACTTAAGTCGGCATTGTGCCTTTTGAATTTAATTCCGATGCAATTTCTGTGTTTCATCGTCAATAAGAAGGTTCAAGGTATCCAGTAAACCTGAAGTGAAGCATCGGAATCTAAAACTGGACTCACAGGAGAGGTTCAAATCATAGAAAGTGAGAGTGTCAGTCCTCTTGTACTTACGTCGGCTTTGTGCCTATTGTATTGAATTCCGATGCAATTTCAGTGTTTCATCGTCAATAGGAAGGTCCAAGGGATACAGTAAACCTGAAGTGAAGCATCGGAATCTAAAGCTGGACTCACAGGAGAGGTTCAAATCACAGAAAGTGAGAGTGTCAGTCCTCTTTTACTTAAGTCGGCATTGTGCGTTTTGTATTACATTCCGATGCAGTATCAGTGTCTCATCGTCAATAAGAAGGTGCAAAGTATAAAGCAAACCTGAAGTGAAGCATCGGAATCTAAAACAGGACTCACAGGAGAGGTTCAAATCATAGAATGTTAGAGTGTTAGTCCTCTTTTACTTAAGTCGGCATTGTGCCTTTTGTATTAAATTCGGATGAATTTTCTGTGTTTAATCGTCAATAAGAAGGTCCAAGGGATACAGTATACCTGAAGT